>NW_017263702.1:0-1434 GCF_001662655.1 Pseudogymnoascus verrucosus
TAGATTAGTAGGAATAGTGAGAATAGTTAGAGAGTCTGCTATTCTAACTATTCCCTTTGGCACGACGCTACTATATAAGTAGATAGATAGTTCTTAGATAGGAGCTTCGTGCTCAACTTAATATAGTATTCTGTTATATACTGTAACGTGTTTTACGAAAGCCTTTGTGTCTGATCCCCTGCCTCCTCTGTTAAGTAAACTAACGCAACGAAACCTCTGTAAGTCTTATAGTTTAAGACCTAGCGTTACAGAAAGGCCTAGAGCAATATTAAAGAAGATAGACATAGGAATGTAATATAATGAACTACTAGCTATAATTGCTATTATAGAAGACATAGAACTTAAGTAGAGACTTAAGAACGCTTATATAACAGACGAAATAGCAAAGTAAACCCTAAACAAAGTTAAAGGAAACTTCTCCATTAATGAATAAGGGCTAATCTAATTTAAAGGATTAGTATATGTCCTAAGTTAAATAAGACGCCTACTAGTGTAAGAATAACACTCGTTGCTAGCACATAGTTATTAGGGAGTAACATGAACCTTTAAGTAAATTATATAATACTACTACTTCCTAGGTTTAAGGAAGTAGGTAGAAACAATTGTATTAGGATGTAACATTTACTAGAAGTTAAAAGCAAATAGACACGTACTATATAGACTTTAAAAGTCCCTACTAACACTAAAACGAGTATAGTCCTTAATAGCAATTAACTTTATTGTTAAGTTGCTATTATTAAAAGAGCTAATAACAGGATTTGTTATAGACTCTATTATAGTCTCTAACTATAGGCTTATAAAAGAAGCACACTTTACACCGTTTAAAGAAGCGTTAGATGTAAAGGCGTTAGCATATATCTTTCTAAAAGTCATTATTGTAGCATATAGACTACTAGACAAGATAATTTTAGATAGAGATAAGCTCTTTACATCTAAATTCTAGCAGATAGTTATAGCGTAGCTTAGAACAAACTATAAGCTGTCTATAGCTTTTTATCTATAAATAGATAGATAAACAGAATAAACTAATTAGACGTTAGAGGCGTATCTATAAAGCTACATTAATGCTAAATAGGACAACTAGGTCTAGTACCTACATTTAGTAGAGTTTGTATATAATTCATTACTATTAGAGGTAATAAAAGTCTTACTATTCTTCGCTAACAACAGATAGCAACTAGAGGCGTATAAGACGCTAAGACTAGATAAATTTTGCTCTAAGGAAGGAACGTTAGAAGTATTAAAGATACTTTCCTTTTAGAAACAATTAGCAACGGACATCTAGTTCTTAAATAAACGATCTACTACATATGTAAATAGGAAGTGTAGTATAGAACCTACCTTTAAGGAGGGGGATAAAGTATACCTACTCTAGAAACACATTAAAACGAAACGACTAAGCACAAAGTTAGACTTTAAGAAATTAGGACTATT